>NW_025110991.1:0-46893 GCF_015476425.1 Leptopilina heterotoma
ATTAGACAACAATAAGATATACATTATTTGGGGATCTTCAAAAACAATTTATTTATTTAATAGTCTTTACCCTTTGGTAAAAAATCTAAAATTATCAAAAATTCAAAAATCCGAATTTCTTAAATTTCAACATTTTTTCCTCTTTTTAAGGGATTTAGCTTTATTATTATTTTTTTGCTCGTGGAAAATACTTTACTTATTAAATAGTCTCGAATCTTTGGTAAAAATCTAAAATTATCGGAAATTATCAAAAATTCAAAAATATTAGTAAATAGTATGCATGCAACTTACTTGTCAAGTGGCATCACAGTTTGTGACAGTCCACTTTGTTGTTCCCTCGGTGGATGCTGAGCCCACGTTGTGGCGATGGGTTCCATCTTCGCAGCATCACCTCTTCTGGGCCACCCCCAAAAGATCCCTGGCTCTTGATTGCACTTCTGCGCCAGATTAGGGGCCACACGGAACCGTAAAATTAGAAAATTTAAATAAAAGTAAATAAAAAATAGACTAAATAGAATGCTTTGAAAAAATTTTAAAAAAAGAGTTTAGACTGAAAAGAATTTAATATATACACGGCAGTGTGCAGGGACCACTTTTCTTCTCCACATGTATTTCCTCCTGTCCTTTCTCCTTTTTTTAAACTGCCATGTGCACTGGAAAAAAAACATTAAACACTCAACAAACATGATTTCAAAAGAAAAAGAATTATTATGCAATATGACAATAAGAGAGAATGAGAAAGAATAAGAGAAAATGAGTGAGAATAAGAGAGAATGAGAGAGAATAAGAGAGAAAAAGAGAGATTAAGAAAAAGTAAGGAGGAATAAGAGAAAATAAGAAAGAAATTTAAAAAAAAAGAATTTTTATGCAATATGACAATAAGAGAGAATGAGAAAGAATAAGTGAAAATAAGAGAAAATGAGTGAAAATAAGAGAGAATGAGAGACAGTAATAGAAAATAAGAGAAAAAGAGAGATTAAGAAAAACCAAGTAGGAATAAGAGAAAATAAGAAAGAAAAAAATACAATAAGAGAGAATATGAGGAAATAAGGAGAATAAGAGAACACCAGAGAATGAGAGACAATTAGAGATAATGAGAGACAATGAGAGAGAATAATAGAAAATAAGAAATAATGAGAGAAAATGAGAAAGAATAAGAGAATATAAGAGATAATGAGAAAGAATAAGAGGGAATAAGAGAGAATAAGAGTTAATGTGGAGATCGAGAGAAAATGATAAACAATAATACAAAATAAGAGAGAATAAGAGCGAATAAGTGGGAATAAAAAAGAATTAGAGAGTATAGCAAGAATAGAGAGAATAAGATATAATAAGATACAATGATAAAGAATGAGAGATAATAAGAAAGAATGAGAGACAATGAGAGAGTTAGCAAGAATAAGAGAGAATAATAGAAAATAAGAAATAATGCAAGAAAATGAGAAAGATTAAGAAAAAATAAGAGATAATGAGAAAGAATAACAGGGAATAAGTGAGAATTAGAATTAATGTGAAGAATGAGACACTAATAGAAAATAAGAGACAATGATAAAGAATAAGAGATAATAAGAGAATAAGCAAGAATAAGAGAGCATAAGATATAAGAGACAATAAACAAGGAATGAAAGATAATAAGCTAGAATAAGGCATTAAGGAAGAATAAGAGAGAATGAGAGACAATAAGAGAAAATAAAGGAGAATAAGAGAGAATGACAGAAAATGAGATACAAAAAGAGATAATAAGAGAGAATTAGATATAATAAAAGATAATGATAAAGCATGAGAGAGAATAGACGAGAATAACAGTAAATAAGAGTGAATGAGAGAGAATAAGAGAGAATGAGAGAGAGTATGCAAGAATAAGAGATAATAATAGAAAATAAGAAATAATGAGAGAAAATGAGAAAGAATAAGAGAGAATAAGCGAAAATAAGAGAGAATGAGATATTCAGAAAGAATAAAAGAGAAGAAGAGTAAATATGAATGTATGATAATAAGAAGGAGTGAGAATAAGAGAAAATAAGAGAAAATGAGAAAGAATAAGAGAGAATAAGTGAAAATTAGAGTTAATGTGGAGTACAATAATTTTATTTTATTTTATTTTTTAATTGTACAATAATACAAAATAAGAAAGAATGAGAGAGATTAATCAAGAATAAGAGAAAATAATAGACAATATTACAAAGAAGAGAGAATAAGATACAATAAGATACAATGATTAAGAATGAGAGATAATAAGAGAGAATGAGAGAGAATAAGCAAGAATAAGAGGGAATAATAGAAAATAAGAAATAATGAATGAAAATGAGAAAGAATAAGTGAGAATAAGAGAAAATATCTGAAAGAATAATAGAAAATGAAGGAGAATGAGTGAGAATAATAGAGAATGAGTGAAATTTTGAGAGGATAAGAGATAAAAAGAAAGAATAAGAGAAAATTAGAGTTAATGTGGAGAATGAGAGAGAATAAGCAAGAATAAGAGAAAATTATAGACAATAATATAAAATAAGAGAGAATAAGTGGGAATAAGAGAGAATGTGTGAGAATGGGATACAATAAGAGAGAATAAAAGAGATTGAGAGACAATGAAAGAATAAGGGGCAATAATAGAAAATAAGAGATAATGAGAGAAAATGAGAAAGAATAGTAGAGAATAAGCGAGAATAAGGCATTAAGAAAGAATAAGAGAGAATGAGAATGAATAAGAGAGAATGAGAAACAATTAAATTTTAAAAGTAAAATTTAAAGAATAAAAAAGTAGAAATTTGACATAGAGATTGTTATTGAATTTAAAATGTAAACTTTAAAAAAGGAAAAAATCTTAATTTTTTTTTACTTTTCTCGAAAGGTATGATAAATTTTTAGATTTTGATTATACAAGAAATTGTTCAAAGGCAAAGTTTTTTTCACATTATATAAAGAAAATAGTAGCGCGAGTCTACTGCTCAGTGAAAGACCCAAGTACAAGTGGGGAAAAATTCGTTTAATGGCGCCGCTTGGGGAAAAACGTGTATATAAGAGAGAAGGAGAGAGAATAAGAGAAAAGAAGAAAAAATGAGTGAGAATAAAAGAAAATAAGGGAAAATGAAAAAAAATAAGAGAAAATAAAAGAGAATGAGAGAAAAATAAAAGGGAATAAGAGATAATGAGAGTCAATAAGAAGGAATGAGAGAGAATAATAGAAAATATGAAATAATGAGAGAAAATGAGAAAGAATAAGAGAAAATTAGCGAAAATAAGAGAAAATATGAAAGAATAAGAGGGAATGAAACCATAATACAAAATAAGAGAGAATGAGAAAGAATAATCAAGAATAAGAGATAATGATAGATAATAGTACAAAATAAGAGAGAATAAGAGCGAATGAGTGGGAAGAAGAGTGTATGAGAGAATAAAGCAATAATAATATATAGAATAAGATATTATAAGAAAGAATGATAAAGAATTAGAGATAATAAGAGAGAATGAGAGATAATAATGAAGAATAAGAGAGAATAGGATGTAAGAGACATTGATAAAGAATGAGAAATAATAAGCTAGTATAAGACATTAAGAAAGAATAAGAGAGCATGAGAGAGAATAAGAGAAAATAAAAGAGAATAAGAGAAAATAAGATACAAAAAAAAAGAATAAGATATAATAGGAGATAATTATAAAGCATGAGAGAGGATAAAGGAGAATAAGAGAAAATGATTGAAAATAAGAGAGAATAAGTGAGATTAAGAGAAAATGAGTAAAAATAATAGAGAATGAGAGAGAATAAGAGAAAAGAAGAAGAAATGAGTGGGAATAAGAGAAAATAAGAGAAAATGACTGAGAATAAGAGAGAATGAGAGAGAATAAGAGTAAATGAGAAATAATAAGCGAGAATAAGAGAAAATAAAAGAGAATGTGAGACAATAAAAGAGAATGAGAGACAGCTTTAGAAAAAGAGAGATTAAGAAAAAATAAAGAGTAATAAGGGAAAATAAGAGAGAATAAGTGAGATTAAGAGAAAATGTGTAAAAATAAGAGAAAAGAAAAGAAAATGAATGATAATAAGAGAAAATGACTGAGAATAAGAGAGAGTAAGACTGAATAAGAAAGAATAAGTGCGAATAAGAGAAAATGACTGAGAATAAGAGTGAATGAGTAATAGAATAAGCGAGAATAAGAGAAAATTAAATAGAATGAGATATAATAATAGAGAATGAGAGACAGCTTTAGGAAATGAGATAAAAAGAGAGATTAAGAAAAAATAAAGAGTAATAAGGGAAAATAAGAAAGAAAGAGAGACAATAAGAGAGAATAAGAAAAAATAAGGGAAAACAAGAGAGAATGAGTGAAAAATAAGAGATAATGAGAGACAATGAGAAGGAACGAGAGAGAATAATAGAAAATAAGAAATGAGAGAAAATGAGAAAGAATAAGAGAAAATATGAAGGAATAAGAGAGAATAACCCAGGTAGAAAAATTTAATGGAAGCCTAGATATATGCTAGCGCCACCACTGGAATTTGTATGGCAGTTTATCTCGCCGAAGTCTTCTAGCGCCTTGCATGGCGCGAGCACTTTCTGCTAGAATGCAACATAACCACAAATATCGCTGTTGCATAAAATATCAACGGTGTTTGTTTTTTTGTTAAGGAAATTTTAAAAAATATTTTAAGTAATTAATCTAACAATTTATCACCAAGAATAACAATAAATACTTTTGATGAATTAAACATATTAATTTCTCTAAATTCAAATTAGAAAACATAACCTCGAACTGGATTTATGTTTTCTTTATTTTTAATTGACCTCTCAGAACAGTTTTGTTGGTTTTAAACTTTTAAATAAGAACTTAACTTTTGCAATTAAATTATAAGTGATTTTTTAATAATGATTTAGACTTTGGGAGATAATTTTCATAAACTAATATGTATATATAATTCCACAAGTTTAAGAAGTGTGATTACATTTATTAAAACGAAACGTGTAATTAATTCTTTAAATATGTATAATTTCCATTGTAAACAGATAATTAGTAAATATTTTTTATATATACTTTTATTTAAAGTCATCAAATGAAATGACATATAAGAATAATTGTTTAATTCGCGAAATAAATTTTTGGCAGATGAGGTTATGTACATTCTGTTATGTTCGCATTCTAGCACTGCGAGCAGAATGCGAGGAAGGTGCTAGAGCACAAAAGTGTTTCAAATGCTGTCAGCGCCACTACAGCGCAATGGCGTGCGAGAGTGGCACCTTACTAGCGCCACCAAATTTTTCTACTAGGGAAGGCATTAAGAAAAATGAGAGAGAATAAGAGACATTAAGAGAAAATAAAAGAAAATATTAGAGAATGACAGAAAACGATATACAAAAAGAGATAATAAAATATAATAAGAAATAATGCTAAACCATGAGAGAAAATAAACGAAAATATGAGTGAATAAGAGAGAATAAGAGAAAATGAGTGAAAATAAGAAAAAATGACTGACGTTACGAAAGAATGAGTAAAAATAAAATAAAATGAGTGAGAATGAGAGACAATAGGAAAGAATAAGAGGGAAAAGAGAAAATTATAAGAAAATAAGAGGAAATAATATAAAATAAGAGAAAATGAGAGAAAAAGAGAAAGAATAAGAGAGAATAAGCGAAAATAAGACATTAAGAAAGAATAAGAGACAATAAAAGAAAATGACAGAAAATGAGATACAAAAAAAAAATACCCAGTGAGAAATTTCTCACCGGTCCAATATCGGTCCAATATTGGGAGCCAAGAGACCGATCATCGGTCCAATAAAGGCTCCCAATATTGGACCAATATGGGCTGATGCTTGGGATGTAACGGCATCGCCAATCATCGGTTGTCAATATTGGTCCAATATTGGCCGAATATTGGCAACCAAGAGAAAAAAATTTTTTTAAATAAATTTTTTTTAATTAAATAATAATAATAAAAAATTAATGTTTATAATTTTTGTTTAATATATTTATTTGTTTAATTATTTATTTTTAATAATTCATGTAAATAATAAATAATTTATTATTTATAAATTATAATTATTTAAAAATGCAGCAGCTATTAGAAAATAGCATTCTGCAAAAAAATTCTATCATTGAAAAATCAATGATAGGCGAGAGAAATCCGCGTCTTTAAATAGATTCGCAGATGATAGACAAGAGATATCCGCGTCATTAAACGGATTCGCAGATATACTCTGGTCTCGCGACGAATCTCTCGATACTTATATACACTGGAGTCGCCGTGTCAGTTGCGAGAACGGTTACAGCGTCCCTCTTTCGGCGGAGATAAGAATTGTCACGTAAACTGCGGGTATAATAAGGCGGTCGGTAAAGCGATTTAGCAGTTTACGTGACAATTCTTATCTCTGCCGCAAGAGGGACGCTGTAACCGTTCTCGCAACTGACACGGCGACTCCAGTGTATATAAGTATCGAGAGATTCGTCGCGAGACCAGAGTATATCTGCGAATCCGTTTAATGACGCGGATATCTCTTGTCTATCATCTGCGAATCTATTTAAAGACGCGGATTTCTCTCGCCTATCATTGATTTTTCAATGATAGAATTTTTTTGCAGAATGCTATTTTCTAATAGCTGCTGCATTTTTAAATAATTATAATTTATAAATAATAAATTATTTATTATTTACATGAATTATTAAAAATAAATAATTAAACAAATAAATATATTAAACAAAAATTATAAACATTAATTTTTTATTATTATTATTTAATTAAAAAAAATTTATTTAAAAAAATTTTTTTCTCTTGGTTGCCAATATTCGGCCAATATTGGACCAATATTGACAACCGATGATTGGCGATGCCGTTACATCCCAAGCATCAGCCCATATTGGTCCAATATTGGGAGTCAATCGGCGCCCAGCACGGCAACCAATATTGGACCGATATTGGACCGATTAAAGTCTATTGGCAATTTCTCACTGGGTAATAAGAGAGAATGAGAAAGAATAAAAGAGAATTAACGAGAATAAGAGAATAAGCGAGAATGAGAATGAATAAGAGAGAATGAGAAACAATTAAATTTTAAAAGTAAAATTTGAAGAAAAAAAAATCAAAACTTCACATAGAGATAGTTATTGACTTTAAAATGAAAAATTTGAAAAGGAAAAAAATCTTTATTTTTTTTTACTTCTCTGGAAAAGTGTGATAAATTTTTAGATTTTTGTTGTACAAAAAAGTGTTTTGCACCAAATTTAAGGAAAAAAGCTAAAAAGCAAATTTTATTGTAATTTTATAAAGATACCAAACCTTGAAATTTTTAAAGTCAATACAGTGAGTTCTCGCGAGTCGTTCAATTCTCGAAAATTTTCAAGATCATAAAACTCACGAGTCGTTCAACGCATAAGCCACTCCTCCAAGGCGATTTCAGGGATGTGTGAAGCATATTTATCGCCCCGAAAGACACAATATTCAATGGCTTTGTTCCGTTTAAATTACACAGCACTGAGCACCAGCGCGCGCATACCAGAAATTGAACGACTCGTGAATCGGACACTGATCAGCTGTTGAACGACTGACGAGTTTGAACGACTCGTGAGTTGAACGACTCGCGAGAACTCACTGTAAATCTCAATTTTTTGGACTTGTTTTTAGAAAATGTAATAACTTTTTCGATTCTTGTTGTACAAAAAAGTGTCTAAAGGAAAAGTTTTTTGATTTGGCAGAAAATTTAAGGGAAAAAGCAGAAAAGCAAGTTTTATTGTAATTTTAAAAAGATACCAAACCTTGAAATTTTTAAAGTCAATATATCTCAATTTTTTGGACTTGTTTTTAGAAAATGCAATAACTTTTTTGATTTTTGTTGTTCAAAAAAGTGTCTAAAGGAAAAGTTTTTTGTTTTCGCACAAAATTTAAGGAAAAAAGCAGAAAATGAATTTTTTTTAAGAATTGAGAAAAATACCAAGGTTTGAATTTTTCACAGCAAAGAAATCACAATTTTTTGTACTTTTCGGGAAAACTGTAATACCTTTTTTAATTTTTGTTGTACAGAAAAGTGTCTAAAGGAAAAGTTGTTTGTTTTTGCACAAAATTTAAGAAAAAAAGCAGAAAATCAATTTTTTTTTAAGAATTGAGAAAAATACCAAGGTTTGAATTTTTCACAGCAAAGAAATCACAATTTTTTATACTTTTCGGGAAAACTGTAATACCTTTTTTGATTTTTGTTGTACAAAAAAGTGTTTCTCCAACACTTGCTCTGAAAGGAGTACTTTTCTTGGTAGAAAAGTGTGGCGAAAGTAGAACTTTTCTCAACTGTTCTGAAGAGCGTGGCGAAAGTAAAATTTGGCGTGGCGAAAGTAAATTCAGCGTAGCAAAAGTAATTTTTAGCGTGGCGAAAGTAAATTATAACCTAATTCTTTTTTGTTGTTCTTTGAACGAGATGTATTTTGTATCTAACTTCTTCCCCACTCAAAACATTCGTTTTTTATTATATTAAACATAAGCACACGTTAAATTAAAATTATACGAAACTCACGAAGAAACCTTTCCTCGCAAGGCGTTTGAGAAAACGTAGTGCACAACTCGTGGTGAAAGAACCCACATAGCACCATAGTATGAGGTAAGGTTATGTTGAGTACTAATCGTAAGGCACATAAGGTTACACAATATTGCTGCGGTAGACCTGAGGTGAACTAAAAACTTCCGCCATGGAGGTAAGGTTACATGTTAGGGTGTGGTGAGTATATATGATAAGGCCATGGTAACCTTACACGTTAAGGTTAAGGTAACCTTACACGTTAAGGTTGAGGTAACGTTACATGTTAAGGTTGAGGTAAGGTTACATGTCAAGGTTGAGGTAAGGTAATTATTAAGTTGTAAGGTTGAGGTAAGGTTAAGGTAAGGTTGTGATAAATTTACCAGTTATGGAAAATATTGAAAAAATAATTAATAAATAAATATTCAATTAAAAAGTTAGTTTGTTGCTCTTCTCTATTTTGGAAACCTGACATGAAGCAGAAAATTTTGAAAACAAATTTGGGGGGAATGGGATTCGAACCCGGGATCGACGCGCATAAACCTATCATTCTAACTAACTGAGCTAAGTAGAGAACTGGCAGAAGGAAAATTAATGATGCCTTTAAGGTGAACCAAGAAGATGATTAACTCCTTAAAGGCAATATTAATTTTCCTTCTACCAGTTCTCTACTTAGCTCAGTTAGTTAGAATGATAGGTTTATGCGCGTCGATCCCGGGTTCAAATCCCAGTCCCCCCAAATTTGTTTTCAAAATTTTCTGCTTCATGTCAGGTTTCCAAAATAGAGAGGAGCAACAAACTAACTTTTTAATTGAATATTTATTTATTAATTATTTTTTCAATATTTTCCATAACTGGTAAATTTATCACAACCTTACCTTAACCTTACCTCAACCTTACAACTTAATAATTACCTTACCTCAACCTTGACATGTAACCTTACCTCAACCTTAACATGTAACGTTACCTCAACCTTAACGTGTAAGGTTACATCAACCTTAACGTGTAAGGTTACCTTAACCTTAACGTGTAAGGTTACCATGGCCTTATCATATATACTCACCACACCCTAACATGTAACCTTACCTCCATGGCGGAAGTTTTTAGTTCACCTCAGGTCTACCGCAGCAATATTGTGTAACCTTATGTGCCTTACGATTAGTACTCAACATAACCTTACCTCATACTATTGTGCTATGTGGGAATGATTTTTCTCGAGTGATTGCCGCTCTCGCTACGCTCGAGCCGCAAACTTCACTCTCGAAAAATCACACTTACGCCACTAGTTGTACAATGTACTATTAAAGGCAAAGTTGTTTGTTTTTGCACCAAATTTTAGGAGCAAAGCTGAAAAGCGAATTTTATTGTAATTTTATAAAGATACCAAACCTTGAAATTTTTAAAGTCAATAAATCTCAATTTTTTGGACTTGTTTTAAGAAAATGTGATAACTTTTTTGATTTTTGTTGTACAGAAAAATGTCTTAAGGAAAAGTTTTTTGATTTGGCAGAAAATTTAAGGGAAAAAACAGAAAAGCAAGTTTTATTGTAATTTTAAAAAGATTCCAAACTTTGAAGTTTTCAAAGTCAATAAATCTCAATTTTTTGGACTTTATTTTAGAAAATGTAATTACTTTTTGGATTTTTGTTGTACAGAAAAGTGATTAAAGGAAAAGTTGTTTGTTTTTATTCCAAATTTAAGGAAAGTGAAAAAAACAAGTTTTATTGAAAATTGACAAAAATACCAAAGTTTAAAATTTTCTGAGCCAATAAATCTCAATTTTTTGTACTTTTCTGGAAACCTGTGATAACTTTTTTGCTTTTTGTTGTCCAGAACAGTGTCTAAAGGCAAAGTTGTTTGATTTTGCTCTAAATTAAAAGAAAAAGAGAGAAAAACAAATTTTATTGAAAATTGACAAAAATACTAAAGTTTGAAGTTTTCTGAGCCAATAAATCTCAATTTTTTGTACTTTTCTAGAAAACTGTGATAACTTTTTTGATTTTTGTTGTACATAAAAGTTTGTAAGGGCAAAGTTGTTTGTTTTTGCACAAAATTTAAGGAAAGAGGCAGAAAAAAAATTTGATTGGAAATTAAGAAAAATACCATGTTTTGAAAATTTTTGAGCAAAAAAAAATCAATTTTTTGTAGTTTTCTAGAAAACTGTGATAACTTTTTTGATTTTTGTTGTACAGAAAAGTGATTAAAAGAAAAATTGTTTGTTTTTCCCCTAAATTTGAAAAAATAATAAGAAATAACAAATGTTAATGAATGAAAATGATATAGAATGAGAGATAATGAGAGACAATGAGAAAGAATAAGATAGAATAAACGAGAATAAGAGGAAATGAGTGAGAATGAGAGACAATAATACAAAATAAGAGAGCATGATAGAGAATAAGAGAAAATAAAAGAGAATAAATAAAGAACATTTGTTAAAAAAACAAATGAGTATGTAGGTATTTTCGCACTGAGAATTTACACTTGCTTGCACAAATTGTAAAAATATCGACAAAAATTTATAATTTTTTCGAGAAAAGAGAAAATTTGCTATATTTGTTTGCGGAGTATAAGAAAATCTAATTTTTTTTCCTAAAATAAGAAAACATAAAATGTAGGTACATTCAAAACCAGACGAACATTTATTTGTTTGTACAATTTGCATTATTCTTGGTCGCAAATTAAAGAGGGATTAATGCTTCATGTCACTGGAACAATAAGAATAAGTTTATAATATTTTTGATAGCCAGGGTCCCCACCCGCCCGTATAAGAAAAACGAAAATTGGAAATAAGTTAAAAAAAAATTCATAACTCGAACAATTTTCGACCAAATTCTTGTTTCTTGGTCGCAAATTAAAAAGAGATTAATGCTTCTTGTCACTGGACCAACAAGAATATGTTTAAAAAAATTTTGATATCCAGCGTCCCCAACCGCCCGAATCAGAAAAACAAAAATTGGAAATAAGTTAAAAAAAAATTCGTAACTCGTAAAATTTTTGACTAAATTCATGTCTCTTGGTCGCAAATTAAAGAGGGATTAATGCTCCTTTTCACAGGACCAATAAGAATATGTTTAAAAAAATTTTGATAGCCAGCGTCCCCACCCGCCCGAATCAGAAAAACGAAAATTGGAAATAAGTTAAAAAAAAATTCGTAACTCGAACAATTTTAGACCAAATTCTTGTTTCTTGATCGCAAATTAAAAAGGGATTAATGCTTTTTATCACTGGACCAATAAGAATATTTTTAAAAAAATTTTGATAGCCAGCGTCCCCACCCGCCCGTATCAGAAAAACGAAAATTGAAATATGTCCAAAAAAAATTCATAACTCGAACAATTTTCGACCAAATTCTTGTCTCTTGGCCGCAAATTAAAGAGGGATTACTGCTTCTTGTCACTGGACCAATAAGAATATGTTTAAAAAATTTTTGATAGCCAGCGTCCCCACCCGCCCGTATCAGAAAAACGAAAATTGAAAAAAAAGTTTTAAAAAAATTCATAACTCGAACAATTTTCGACCAAATTCTTGTTTCTTGGTCGCAAATTAAAGAGGGATTAATGCGTCTTGTCACTAGACCAATAAGAATATGTTTAAAAAATTTTTGATAACCAGCGTCCCCACCCGCCCGAATCGGAAAAACGAAAATTGGAAATAACTTCAAAAAAATTCATAACTCGAACAATTTTTGACCAAATTTTTGTCTCTTGGTCGCAAATTAAAGAGGGATTAATGCGTCTTGTCACTAGACCAATAAGAATATGATTAGAAAATTTTTGATAGCCAGCGTCCCCACCCGCCCGTATCAGAAAAACGAAAATATCGAAAAATGTCCAAAAAAAATTCATAGCTCGAACAATTTTTGACCAAATTCTTGTCTCTTGGTCGCAAATTAAAGAGGGATTAATACTTCTTGTCACAGGACCAATAAGAATATGATTAAAAAATTTTTGATAGCCAGCGTCCCCACCCGTCCGTATCAGAAAAACGAAAATTGAAAAAAAAGTTTTAAAAAAATTCATAACTCGAACAATTTTCGACCAAATTCTTGTTTCTTGGTCGCAAATTACAGAGAGATTAATGCTTTTTATCACTGGACCAAAAAGAATATTTTTAAAAAGATTTTGATAGCCAGCGTCCCCACCCGCCCGTATCAGAAAAACGAAAATATGGAAAAATGTCCAAAAAAAATTCATAGCTCGAACAATTTTTGACCAAATTCTTGTCTCTTGGTCGCAAATTAAAGAGGGATTAATGCTTCTTGTCACTGGACCAATAAGAATATTTTTAAAAAATGTTTGATAGCCAGCGTCTCCACCCGCCCGTATCAGAAAAACGGGAATATCGAAATATGTCCAAAAAAAATTCATAACTTGAACAATTTTCGACCAAATTCTAGTTTCTTGGTCGCAAATTAAAGAGGGATTAATGCTTTTTATCACTCAACCAATAAGAATATTTTTAAAAGAATTTTGAAAGCCAGCGTCCCCACCCGCCCGTATCAGAAAAACGGGAATATCGAAATATGTCCAAAAAAAATTCATAACTCGAACAATTTTCGACCAAATTCTTGTTTCTTGATCGCAAATTAAAGAGGAATTAATGCTTCTTGTCACTGGACCAATAAGAATATGTTTAAAAAAATTTTGATAGCCAGCGTCCCCACCCGCCCGTATCAGAAAAACGAAAATTGAAAAAAAAGTTTTAAAAAAATTCATAACTCGAACAATTTTCAACCAAATTCTTGTTTCTTGGTCGCAAATTACAGAGGGATTAATGCTTTTTATCACTGGAGCAATAAGAATATTTTTAAAAAAATTTTGATAGCCAGCGTCCCCACCCGCCCGTATCAGAAAAACGAAAATATCGAAATATGTCCAAAAAAAATTCATAACTCGAACAATTTTTGACCAATTTCCTGTTTCTTGGTCGCAAATTAAAAAGGGATTAATACTTCTTGTCACAGGACCAATAAGAATATGATTAAAAAATTTTTGATAGCCAGCGTCCCCACCCGCCCGTATCAGAAAAACGAAAATTGAAAAAAAAGTTTTAAAAAAATTCATAACTCGAACAATTTTCGACCAAATTCTTGTCTCTTGGTCGCAAATTAAAGGGGGATTATTGCTTTTTAAAATGTGACTTTTGCAATTTTTTCTAAAAACTGTAATATCTAGCGTACGTTGATTTTGCGTTGATTGTACCGTATAGGGCCACCACCCTACTATGTGTGTCGGCGCCTTTGGATTTTTCTGATGGCTGGCGGCCTGCGTGTCGCTAGTTGCACCGAGCCAATAAACATCTAAAGAACAATAGGAAACAACAAAATCAATTGTTTATTAACAATTGAATTTTTTAAAGCTCTGAGCTTCACAAAACTCGAAAATTCGATTGTCTGCTAATTGGCGGATGGAGTATTTTGACTAGTAATTTTGCTATAATTATTTTACTAAAGGAAATTGTTGTTGCCTTTTGTTCGTAGAATATTTGTATTCAACACTATAGTGAAAGAAATTATCGCGAAAAAGAAAGAATGAAGAATTGATAATTTCGAATTATTTTGTTGCGACGCCCATGGATTTGTCAGGTGTCTGGCGGATGGCATGGCGGGTCGCTAGCTTCACGGCACCATAATAAATGTTTTGTCTCAATTAACTAATTTTTTCTGTAATTTCTTTTTTAAATTTAATGCATATCTCCCATTGTATTATATTAATTTTTATTTTCTAATCATTCTAAAAAATGTTTATTACTTTAAAAATAGAAAATAAAATAAAATAGAAAATCAGCAAACTTTTTTTTTCTATTTTTAAAGAAAAATTTGAATATTTTCAAAAAATTGTTATTGAGAAAGAGAAATTAAACAATTTGCTTTTCTTTTAAAAAAAATAATATATAATAATATAATCTTGTAATAATAATAATTTTGACAAATCAAGATCACGCAAATTTTTTCCAATTTTAATACAAAAAAATTAAAGTTTTTAACCAAATTTTGTTTAACAATTAATCAAAATTATAAATTTTTCTCATTTATTTCTAAAAGAATTTCAAAAATTATTTAACGGAATGTTAAATATTATTCAAAAAAGGTAAACAAATTTGAATAGGGTCAGTTGGGGTAAATAGAAACAGATTTGTCAAGTTTCACCAATAACATAAGTTTTTTCTTTTGAATTGGAATACTTTCGGTTTTCTTGTGTATTGAGTTATTATTTCACTTCCGTGGAACAATTTTATGGCGAAGAAAAAAATATGGGTATCATTAAATCGCAATAATCAACTGTTTCTATTTACCTCTAAATTTTTCAACTTTGCAAAAATTTAGGGGTAAATAGAAACAGTTGATTATTTCTTACAAAATTTAAGACAAAATTAATTTCAAGTATGGAAATGTTAAAAGATACAAAGAATTACATAAAAAATTGTGTTATTTATATAATAATTAAAACTAATAAATAATAATGCATTACATAAATTTAAAAATAAATCATGCCAAAAGTTGAAACACATTACCCAAATAAAGGTTAGTTCTCTCCTATTCTCTCATTCTCTCCCGTTATCTCTTATTCTCTCTTATTATAGTGTTGTATTTGATAGAAATAATTTTCTCATTTATATTTTAAGAAATATTATTGAAATTTCTGCTGTTTCTATTTACCCAGAATTTCCAGTTTTTAGGGGTAAATAGAAACAGTCTCCTACTTTTTATTAAAGTTTGCAAAATGAAAAAATCAAAGTTGATTTTTGTTGTAGTATTAATAAGAGATAATTGTAAATTTTAGTATGAATTTTTAGTTTATTTTTTTCCAAATGCGAGTCAAAAAAGTGAAATGGTGTCTTCTTTGACTTTTAATTTTTTATGCAATAGGAAATATTTTTTTATATACTGCTGCTAATTGACAAACGGAAAATGGGAAAATACTTAAAACTTGTTGGGGGTGATATAAGCTTCAAGTTGTAAAGCCGTATTTATTTTTAAACTTTTTTATTTAACTAAGATAACTACTGTTTCGATTAACCCCTTGTTTCTATTTACCCCATCTGACCCTAATTTCTTTTTTTAATTTTTCAATCACGATTTTTAAAAAAATTCTGATTTTTTGGAAGTATGTAATATAAATTTGTATAATTTCCATTTAATGTCTGTTATGCTATGTTTGTACTACACTGTAACAAATTTAGGGAATTGACAGTCACTGGAGTTGGGAGTGAACTTTTTTGAGTTAATTAGTTAGTGCGTACTAAAATAAGTCTGATTTTATTTGTAAAGATTAGAAATACTACGATAATAATTGTTTTGATACAATTAACTATTTTTTTTAAATTTAATGATGAAAAGGAATGAAAATATAAATTGTAATTTTAATTTGTGACCAATTGTATTCCTTTAATAATGAAAATAGAATGTGCACGCGCGCGTATCTAATGCTAGTTATTATAATATATTATAATCATGCGTCCCATAATAAATTTAATTCACTTGGCGGGTTTTTTGAAATCTACGAAATTCACCAAAAAAACTAAAATTCTTGAATTCTGCGTAAATTTTTTTTACCTTTTTTGGAAAAAAGTAGCATTTAGTAGCTTTTTAACAAAATAAGTAGCAAAAAGTAGGCTTGACCAAAAAAAGTGTCAAAAAAGTGGAAAAGTGTGTCACTTCGAAGCCTGCAATTTGCATTGAGAAAAAGAGTACTTTTGTGATGCCTGTTTTACGCCTTAATTATATAGTATTTT
The DNA here is from genome assembly GCF_015476425.1 of Leptopilina heterotoma. Classification (NCBI taxonomy): domain Eukaryota; kingdom Metazoa; phylum Arthropoda; class Insecta; order Hymenoptera; family Figitidae; genus Leptopilina; species Leptopilina heterotoma. The sequence goes on from NW_025110991.1 coordinate 16,226, forward strand.
ATTAACGCAATTATCAACTGCCAATAGTAATATAGTTGAAGAAAAAGAAAATTGTTTAAACTTACAGTGCTTAGTCTCTCACAGCCTTTAACCCATCTCTCCATTATTCCAAATTCCTTTTCAATTTAAAAAAGTCAAACACGCACATTTACACAAAAAAGCACTTGTAAAATAAATAAAATTGAATTAATCTCTATGAATTGAAAGTTTAAAATAATTATTCACATATACATATAGTAAAAAAATAACAAATGACGGAAATTTGTTTCCTAAAATGCGTTTCGAGTTTAAGAAAAAAAAGAAAAAATACGCACTTTCAGATCCAACACTCCCGTAAAATTAAAAACACTATCGTTCTCTTGAAGCAAAAATGTTTTAAATTGCTAAAAACATTGTTTAAAAACAAACTATAATTATACTGAAATCACAATTACCACTATCACAATCACCACAATTAACACTAGCAAAAAAAAAACTTTAAGCTTAAAAAAACACACTATTAAAGAAAAACTCTTTTTTATATTATTATTTTTAAGAGAATATTTCCATTTTACGCGACCGTTCACAAGCGCGGGTAAAACAAGACTGAACATGCAATCTCTCTACGCGCGAGTCTACTGCCGAGTGAGAGGTATGGAGGGAGTGGGGATGAATTCATGCATCGGCGTCGCAAGAGGTGGCGCGGACCTGTATCATTCCCAAGCGCCTCCCTCTACCTCTCTCTCTTTTCAAAAAATTTCAATTTTTTTTAAAAATGTTGATAAAATTCTTGGCAACAATTTAATTATTCTCATAAATAATAAAATTCCTTTCAAAAATCCAATTATTGTTAAAAATTTTTATAAAAGTCGCCTTTTGCACATCTCTAAGAGTTATATAATAATTTCTAAAAACATGACAGACTATAAAAATTTTACTTATGTGCTATTCGATGGGAGATTTTAGTTTTTTCAAAGTAAGTTAATCGATTACAATGAAACTAGGAATTTATTTTAATCTACTCAAAAAGAAATATTTCCACCAAATATTACATTAAAATATTCAGTAGTTTTTGAGATGTCAAAATTTTGGAAAAATTTTGAAATCGTTACATCTTTTTTCCATCTTAACCAAATGACTGAATTCTTTTTGGAAAAAATTCAGCATACAAAAACAAAAAAAATTTTTGTGTTATGTTTATAAAAAATTTTTATAAGCAAAAAAGTTATTAAATAATAATTGAATAACTTGACGGAATTGAATGAAACAAACACTAAAATAATAATCTTATACCTTTAATTTATCTTTAACATTTCGAAAAAAAACTGGCAACGAGATTGTCTTCATGTAATATTTTTGTCCTTTTTCAAGCGTAAACATTACAAGTTTCTGATACTTTACGTGCAAATGGTGCAAATTTAGGTGCGCGTGCAGACCTCTCTTTCTAATCATCTGCGAATTTCCGGTTTCAGATAGAGAGAGAGGTCTGCGCGCGCACCTAACATTCGCAAACCGATAACCTAACCCTAACCACCTAACCACGCTCGCACGCTACGATGACTGGCATTGTACTTGAGGACATTCTTCTTAGATTCAGTCATAATAACTACTCTGTTTAGTTGCAGTAACTAATTTTTTAAGCTCAAGGACTTGGTTGAAATGTAGCCAGCATATGATTTTAAATGACTCAACGATAGTGCGGTAGTTAAAAGTACTGTTGAAAATAGTTATTTTCAGAATTTCTGTAGTAAAATTATCCACTTTTTACTAGTTATAAAAAAATTAAACTTACTATTTTCATATAGTAAAAATAACATAAAAATTGTTACTTTTATGACTTTTGTAGTTATAAAAATAAATGTTTCTTACCACCATAGAGATAAATTATTAAAAGCTAGTAAGAATTGGTTCTTTTAACTACATTATTAAACACAAAAATAACAAATTCCAGCGGTTGTTTTTACTCTTTGGAACAGTAAATTTTAATTTATTTTGCAAATAGCAAGAAATGGATATTTCTACTACTGCACTATTGTTGAGTTGTTCACAATCATAACGTGTAGTAGTAATTTCAACTACATAAAACCAACTATTCAATTTTAGTTCCACTAACTATGGAAGTTTAGTTGAAATGCTGCTGAATATGGTAGTTTTAACTATATTTTTTTAACTGCACATATGTGGATGTTTTTACCACTCACGTTTTTTCTCTGTAAAAAAAATGATCTTTTCAACTGCATAAATAGTAAAAATAACTATTTTCAACAATTGATTTTACTATATGAAAACAGTAAATTTCTTTCTTTTTCTGCAACTAGTAAGAAATTGTTGTTTTAACTACATAAATCATAAAAGTAACAACTTTCAGAGGTTGTATTTACTATATAAAAACAGTAAGTCTCATTTTGTTTGCAACTAATACAAAATAGTTATTTTTGCTACCAGAATAGTAAATAAACTATTTTTAACAATAGTTTTTACTACTACACTATAGTTGAGCCATTTACAAGCATCTGTTAGTTATTTCAACTACGTACAGTAGTAATTTCAACTACATAAAACCAACTAGTTCATTTTGGTTAAACTAACTGAGGAAGTGTAGTTAAAATGCTGCTGAATATGGTAGTTTTAACTACTTTTTTTCCAACTACACAAATGTGGTTGTTTTTACCATTTGCATTTTTTTCTGTGTATAATAATATTTTGAATTACAGTAATTTTATTGTAATTTCTTTTGAATAAAATTAACCTCACAAAATAGGGCAATTTTAAGAAAAACTGACCAAGCCCTGACCAGTTTTTCCCCAAGTAGGTCATTGGTCGGGAACAGCGTCACACACTAATCGGGCACTGGTCAGTTTCCCTACCCAGAGCCACACCAGAGATCGGGAAAACTGTCCAGTACCCTATCAGGCCCACATTTTAATATCTGCACGGGAATATTAACAACCGATGCTTTGGCGAACCCGTTACATCCCAAGCACCAGCTCAATATTGGGAGCCTTTATTGGACCGATGATCGGTCTCTTGGCTCCCAATATATTGGACCGATATTGGACAGGTGAGAAATTTCTCACTGGGTAGATGCTTTGTTTCAATCATTAGTTATGTTTGTTAAAAAAACTGTGTTTGCAGAAAAAGGTGTTGCACTTTTTACAAAATAAATGTGTTCTGATTTCATAAATTTTTGAAGAGCAATATTTTCTGTTATTAAATTTGAACACATTTATTTTGTAAAATGTACAATGCTTATTTTTGCAAACAGAGTTTTGCAGACAAAAATAATTAAAGGTTAAAAAAGCATTTAAATTTGGTTTTTTTTAAATTTAAATCTAAATATTATAAATAGGAAAAAAATTTTAAAACTGTCCAGTTCACGTTCACCTCTACATGCGGTGAAAAGGGGCAACATTGGAAAGAATTTAAACATTTTAATAGCTAAAGAACGTGATTAACGAATTTCAATGGACCGATGAGTTTTTATTTGAAAATTCGTCGTCCATATTGGATCCGCTATTTTGAATTTTGAAAATTGTCCATCACATTCATTATGAGCGAACCAAAAAAACCCCAAGTAAAAAGTTTCAAACGAATCTAATGAGTTTTTGAAAATTTGTCCGCCGTATTGGATCCGACATTATGAATTTTGAAAATTGAATTTCAGATTCATAATTAGCGGCCCCAAAAACGTCCGAGTAACAAGTTTCAAGTGAATCTAATGAGTTTTTAGAAAAATAATCCGCCATATTAAATCCGCCATTTTGAATTTTGAAAATTGAATTTTAGATTCCCAATGGAAAATTTACAACTGGCGTAGTACTGCGCCAGCACTGGCAGCACTGGCGGCAAGGCTGAGAGCCAGCACTGGCTTGACAAATTCATAATTATAAATAATTTAACAAGAAAATGGTAAATAATATTAATAAATAGTTATTATTCATAAAATATTTCTCTTCTTAAAGAAATTCTATTAAAGATGGAGACTAACAATATGGATATAGTAAATGAAGTAGAAAAAAATTGTTTATAACATTTAAAATTTAAATAATAAACAATTACAGTAAGTGTGCATTAGATTTTCATATTTTAGTACCTAACGATTGGAATCTAGAAATATCGCAAACCTTATGAAAATAAACAAAAATGCTGACGAGGGGAATAGAACCTACGACCTACGGACTAACAGACTAACGCTCTAACCACTATGCTAACGACACATGTGTACAGTAAAGTATTAACATCTCAGTATCATTCAGACATACAATTATTGAGTCAAAGATGAGAAAAAAATAGGGATACGTTAGAAATAATAAATTGAAATAAAATAAATTAAACTACATTTTTAATAATTAATTTAAATTACTTTACTGCATTTAACATTTTACGTAATTCTTAAATTACGTGGTAATTTTTTAATAATTTTTTATTCATAGTAAGAAGTATAATAGTATTTTAATAGGAACCAAATTATTATTGAGATTAAAGTTTAAATTTTGTTTATAATTTTAATTTGTTTAAATAATTTATTATTTACAAAATTAGACAATTATGTTAAATTGTTATAATTAAATTTAATAAAAATAAAGAATGAACAACTGAAAAGTAAAATATTAATTTTTTTCAATAAATTTATATTTATAAACATTCATAAACTTTTTTTATAATTTTTTTTCAAGTTTATGTCAAAAAAGCAATGTTGGCAAAGAGCGTCATGAACAATTTTTCTATACTCAGCCAGCACTTGCCGCCGTGGCTTGTCCAAGCTTTGGCGAAACAAAAATTCTGTACTGCGCTAGCACTAATTGTGGAGGCTCGGCTAGACTACGCCGAACAATCGTCTCAGTACTAAGCCAGTGGTGAACATCGGCACTACACTGGCATTTCCCATTAGGTTCATAATTAGCGACCCCAAAAACCCCCGAGTAACAAGTTTCAAGTGAATCTAATGAGTTTTTAGAAAAATTGTCCGCCATATTAAATCCGCCATTTTGAATTGTTAAAATTGGACTTCAGATTCCTGATCAGCGACTCTTAATACCCACGAGTAACAAGTTTCAAGCTGATCTAAACACTTTTAACAATTACGTCCATTCGGGTAAATTCTGCAAAGAAATTTGATCTTCAGACTCCATTTTTGAGCCGCCATTTTAATTTTTAATTTTCTCTATAGTCCTATCTTGTAGCATATATATTTATGTCACGTTATTTGTAACATTTAGCATTATTTTTCTGCTATTTCGTAGAAGAAAAAATTGGGAATTAATCAAAAATTTGAAAAAAATCGGAATTATTTTATAAAAAACATTAATAACTTTTTTGTTTATAAATTTTTCCTTTTGTTTATAACTCTATTCGATAGAGCGCATATGAGAACGATGAGAACATAAGAAATGATGATTGATGAATTTTTCTATTGATTTTTAAGTACCGAAATAAGTCCTCAAACTTCATGCCAAAATTTTGTACATTTAGGCCTTAAAGGGATAAAGTAGAGAAAGTGTAGATTTATGTCGTTTTTGAAATTTTTTTCTAAACATATGAGAAATAGTTTAAATATTCATTTGTTTATTAAATAAACAATTTATTTTGCATAAACAATCAAAGTTAACAAAAATTTTTATTGTAATTCAAAAAGACATAATTTGTCTATATACTCACTAAATTCTATTAAATTTTATTAACAAGGAACAGTGAACAAGCTCTGAGCCAGTATACGAATTCGAGTAAAAACCGTATTGGGACGTTTGACTCAATCTTTTTTTCATCCGCCGAATACGGTCTTATTTTAGCATTAAAATTAAAATCCGATTTTGATTTCGATAAGAAACAGTGAATATTTGTTAAAAATTCGTAAAAGCAAAGTTTGACAAGCGCGACTGAATTTACCATGTGAATAAATGAAGTGGTAAGTTTAAATGGACTAAAAGAAATCTACTGTTACCGACAGAAAGTTCCTAGAGAATTGTAAAACAATGAAATTTCATTGTTTTGTTGAATTTACCACAATTCTGTAGGAACTTTCTGTCGGTAAAAGTAGAAATATTCTTTATTGTTTTATTATTCTGCTGGTAAATATTTAAACAATGTTCTTATGTATAAAAGTCTCGTATTTGTTTTAATGGTGTAATGTTATTATTCGGTACTTATTTGCATTTGGCATTATTGTTATTCATAATGGCAAATTTTTTTAAAAAATAAATTTAGTTTTTAAAAAATCAACCAATGAAAAGGCAGAATTCAGTTGGAATTATAAAGAATATAGAAAGTGGATAAAACGCGTCAAATTAGTGCCTTATTCCTTTATATGGAGAAGGCATTTCTAAGCACGACTGTATCATTTGCGTTTCAAAATTGCCAGGGTGTCGCCAAAAAATTCTTTAAAATTTGCATTTTTCAACAGATTATAACTTACCTCCCCCCCCTTTATTTTCATGAAAAAGTGTTTAATTTTTTACTAGCAAGGAATCAAGACTTTGACTTTTATAATAAAAATATTTAAAAAATTTAATTTTCTTTGCGCAACGTTATCGTAATCGTGATTTATTTGTCATCTTTGTATTTAAACGAAAGAATTTTATCTTGATAAATTGGTTTTATCAAAGTTTAATTAAATGTACAAACAAGTGACCATCATCTGTACTGTTGATGAAATAAGATTTACTTTTTAGTGTACCCTTTTTTAATATTTTTAGTGAAAAATTGATTGAATCATGTTGTTTGTGTCTTTTTCATTATTAGCAGTAATCACTACATTAACAACATTAGTATCAACAGACTCTAGTAATTTGGTAATAAAAACTCTGATATTTATAAATTTATTTGTTAAATGTACACAGTGGAGGATCCAGGGGGGGGGGTGCGGTGTTGAGGTCATGACCATCCCCTTTGGAGTTTATTTTAATTTTTTTAGCACTTTTAAGCAATTACAAACGTTTATTTACAAAATAAATTCAGGCCATATAAGTCAAATGAAAGAAAATTTAATAATTTTAAAACTGAAAAATAATTTCTAAATTACAAATAAATACTTTATCCTAAACTATATTCAAAGTTTAATAATTTTTTCTAATCTATACATGTATTATATAATGTAAAAAATTAAAGATTTATTGTTTTACAAACATGTAAATTTTTATATCAAAGTGTATGAATATTCCCCAAGTGACATTTGACCAAATTTACATGTCTAAACTATTTTTACGAAATGTCAAAATTAATCAAACACAGTTTTAGGTCTTGTAAAATTATATTTTTAAAACATATTATTATTCGATTAATTAAAAATATGTGCATTAGTTAACTTTATAAAATTCAAGTTTTAAAAATGGTTTTTTTTTTAAATTTTTAGTAATTAATTATTATTGAATAAATTATACAAAAAATGTGTATCTTTTAATTATTTTTATTTTTACTTGTGAAAATTTCTTTTAAAAATATTTAAACTAGAAAAATATCTGCCAAATAATTTAAAAAAAAACTGTTTTGCGCGCTTTGTGAGAAAACATTGCGCTGGGCAATGAGATCAAATGTTGTGCAGGGTATAAAAAAAAAGAAATCTTTTTTTATGATTTTTTTTTTGTTGAAAATGTACAGGAGTTGCTCGAAAATAGCTTTACGGTGGACTATGAAACTAATCAATTTCTTCTGGATGGGAAGCCATTTCGATATATTTCTGGAAGTTTTCATTATTTTAGGACACCAAATCAATATTGGCGTGCAATTTTGAAGAAAATGAGAGCTGCCGGATTAAATGCTGTCTCAACGTAGGTATTTTTAAATACTATTTATTTCAGTACGCAGCCTTGTATACTTTTTTATAGTGTAATTTATTTAAATTTTTTTCAAAACACTTAGATACATAGAATGGAGTACTCATGAACCGGAACCAGGTAAATGGATTTGGAAAGATGATGCAAATGTTACTCAATTTATTCAAATTGCAGAAGAAGAAGATTTACTAGTTATATTGAGACCAGGTCCATATATCTGTGCTGAAAGAGATTTAGTAAGAAATTAATAATAAATAATTGTCAGTAAGCTACACGACCCCTACTTTTTTTATGACTTTAATACAACTTTTAACCCGAAAACTACAGTAATTAAAATATTTTTTTTTTATTTTCAATAAACTACTACAATTCTCAACTAGATGCTGCTTCTAGACTGGATTATCCAGGCATCAGGACGTCTAGCTAGAAGCAAGTTTTGTCAGTCTCGGTTACTTACTAAAATATTCCTTTTGTAGGGTGGATTACCTACTTGGCTTTTAAACGTAACGTCGGAAATAAAATTAAGAACAAATGACAGATGTAAGTATTTAAGAAATAATACAGATTTCAATCTTTTTTGCATTAGACAGCCCTAAATGGGGTTTTTAAAAAAAAAAATTGGACAAAAAATACAAGATTTGAATTTTTTGTTAAAAATAAAAATAGCTATTAATTTTTATAAATATTGGTAAATTGTATACTTTATAATTTTATATACATCAATCGATGTATATATAAAATGCGTTTTATGTACATTTTCTTGCCAGAAATATAATGTAGATATATTTGTGACTGTAGTACACTTGCAAAATATTAGTCAAGTCCGTCAAAACACATACAAGAAAAAATTTGGCCTCGCAAGAATTAGTGACATATACGCAAGCAAAATTCTAAAAGAAAAGTATATGTCGGAAATTATTTTCAAGAAATTTTCAGCAATTATTACGTGTGTGGAATTATTACCAGATTCCTATAGCGGAATTTTTCAAAAAATTATTGAAAAATTTCGTTAGGAATTTGCACAAAGTTTGTAAAAAATTCGTTCGCGAAAAAGTGGTAGAAAATTATTGAAAACAATTTACGGCAATTATTACGTGTGAAATTACTACTGGATTCCTAGCGGAATTTTCATAAAAAAATTTTCGTATAACAAACGGAATTTCATTTAGATTTCCGTGCGTGTATAATACGTGTAATATCAAAAAATAATTTTTAATTTCTTTACCCCTTTCTCTATAGCATATATATTTCAACTTTTATCATTGAATTCTGAAAATTTACATATATTATTGTAATTTACATATTTTACAGGGTACATGAAATATGTACAAAGATATTTGGAAACTGTATTGATAAAAATAAAATCACTTCTCAGAGGTAATGGAGGTCCTATCATAATGATACAGGTTAGTATTAATTTAAATGTTTTTTGTACCATTAAACGACTTTCTGAGAAATATATACTGTTCAAATCTGACTAAAATTTTTGATCGACTTACCAAAGTTTCTAATATAGTGTTTGTTTGATTAAACAACTTTCACTTTTAAGATTGTTACACTTGAAAAAATTTTGCCTACACTGAGAGAAAAGAAGGTACACTGCTGTTCATTTGGAGGTTGTGTATCGCAATTCAAATTTGGATCAACTGCGCACTCTAAAGGAGAGTCCAGAATAGAGTCGAAGTCGGTATGAACGCGCTGATATTAACGCGCTCGTCCATATGGAATACATAGGACGAGCGCGTTGTATCAGCGCGTTCATACCGACTTCGACTCTATTCTGGACTCTCCTTAAAGGGGCGTGTAACGCGCCCCTTTAGAGCGCGCTGCTGACTCTTGACTCGTGGGACGCAGTGAGCTCGCATGGTCTCCATAACCTAGGTTATTTGACCATGCGGTCTCACTGCGTCCCACGAGTCAAGAGTGCGCTGTTGATCCAAATTTGAATTGCGATACACAACCTCCAAATGAACAGCAGTGTACCTTCTTTTCTCTCAGTGTACATATATAACTTGTAATAAAAAAGGAATTATATATCTTTCTGCAATAATTAACTATTCATTTTCAGTTGTATTTATTCTTATTGCAAATGATGAATTAAATGTACTTATTAGTAATGATTCTTCTAATATTGGATATTAGAATTTTAGTATGTAATTAAATTTGTATTGTGTTTGACTAATTAGCAAAGAATTATTTTTGTTCTATTCTGTTACAGGTAGAGAATGAGTACGGAAGCTTCAATGCCTGTGATTTTCAATATAAAAATGCACTGAGAGATATATTTTTCAAACATGTAGAATCAAATGCTGTTTTATTTACAACAGATGGACCTCAAGAAACTATGCTTCAATGTGGAATTATTCCTGGTGTTTTTGCAACAATTGATTTTGGACCTTCCACAAATGTATCTAAAAATTTTCAAATTTTGCGTAAATTTCAACCAAAGGTAATTGCTAGTTTAAATTTCTAGTTTAAACTTTTACTAATAATAATCATTCTCTGCCAACACAAAAGTAGTTGTAATGTCATTTGTACCACACTACAATAGTACTCTAGTTACTTTTAATGAAATAGAAAAAGAGTATTGAAAACATTGTGCTACAGCGAGAGAGCAATATTATGTATAATAGAATCTCCCGAAAAGATGAGGTTTTTTCAAATTATTTTTCAAATATTATATTCCATTTATCGCGGTTCTGAAATTCGACGCTGTCGCAATAATTGGCAGGAATAAACATTTCAGATTTACTCATCGTTGTACATTATATATCCTTTTGATTTGACTGTATCTATAGAAACATACATTTATAAAAATGGAAATTCCAAGTTCTTTTTAAACGCGACAATGTTTTTGGAAAAAATCTGCAGTCAATAACGTTCACGCGCAGGTAAGCGGAACAGGATGAATTAGACTGAATCCTTATACGTTTAGTAATTTTTTAAATAGGTTGCGTTTCCAATTAGCTACCTAGCTTCTTGTTCGCAGTTGTAATAGTTTGATGGGTTCCGAATCTTTATTCGGAAATCTTTTCGTTTTTGGGATGTCCTCCGCGTCAAACGAGTAAAACTAACCTTCACATAGTTAACCGCAGTATTATAGTACTGCTTATATACATGTCCATTTGGACATGAGAGACTGCGGTCAATATTTTTTTATATTATGTTTAAAAATAATTTTACCAATTTAATAAAATATATAGTCAGTTAATTTTGAGGCATCATTTCCTGGCAAATGTTTAAAAATGTTACAAGTTTTAATTTTTTTCAAATAATTCAACAATGGTATTTAGTAATATAATATATTTTGTTGCAAAAAACAATTTTTGGAATTCTCATTTTAAACAATCCAAAAAACATTTACATCTACATATTACATTGCCAGGCAAAGTTGCCTCTAGATTGCATTAATATTGCCTTGCAAGGCTTCAAAAGATTAGTATGCGCAATGTTTCCACAGGGCGAAAATAATTAATGTTTAGACAATATTGACACGCGATTGAGCTTAAATTATTTATTGGAATGTAAGTCATGTTGGTGAATCTTATTTGGTAATTTTACTGGTCTGCTATTTAGAGCACATGTTTTACGTGATTTTTAAATAATATTTTTAATATGGATTTAAAATTCTTAGGGACCTCTTGTAAACTCGGAATATTATCCAGGATGGTTAACACACTGGGGAGAGCCTATGCAGAGAGTTTCAACACTGAAAGTAGTAAAAACTTTAGATGAAATATTGTCCATTGGAGCATCAGTAAATATATACATGTTCTTCGGAGGAACAAATTTCGGGTTTAAATCAGGTAGGATTTGCCCCCACCCTATTCAGCAAATAAAGACATTACAAAAAGTTATATTTAGAGTAGAAGGGGGTATGTAGTGCACTTTTCTTTCCAAGACTCCTGTGGTCGAAATTTTCAACCAATTTTGATCAATAAGGACTCGTTAGAAAGACAATGTTTCTAGCTACATTTATGGTGTAAATTATTTTTTTGTAGATGTAGATGGAGCTTTTCTATATCCAAAAAACTAAAGGCACTTTTTTTCGACATTCTAAAATTTGTGGGGCAATGTAGTGCACCACTTTATTAGTCAAATAAAAAGCAGAGAATATAAATTATAAACGATTTTATTTTATTAGATATAATATTAGGAACAGAAGAAACTTGAAAAAAAATAAATTAGTAGTGATGCCCACGAGCCGAGACTTTGCATGTAAAAACCGAGACGAGATCGAGACTTTGCATGATATCATCTCGTCTCGTGGACAGCACTATAAAGTAGAGATTTCTTTGGCCCTGTGTTAAATAAAACTGAAAGAGACCTGCAAAAATTTACAAAAAGAAAATATGTTTAAATAATACATATTTACGGTACTCTGTATAAATAATTGCACTACATTGCCCCCAAGCACTTTCTTCACGTTGACTTCAATATCTCAATAAAAACAAAATTAAGCGTCAAAACAATACTAAATTTGTGTTGAGAAGTAAATTTTACATGGAAAATCACTTTCCTGATACTTTTTTAACGAGCCTTACATTTTTTTCAAGTCACTAAAAAAACGAAAATATGGTTTCGAAATCTAGTGTTTTTAAAGTGACACCCCAACTTCTTTTAAAAGAAGCACAATAAAGCCAAAATGATATACATTACTATAATTTGATATCTTAACCCTACCATACCAACGGCAAGTAATTCAATTCATTCGTTTAGTCAGTAAAGCCAGTGCACTACATTACCCCCCTCTACTCCATATTTTAATTTTTTTAGTAAAGATGAATAGAAAGTTGGTCAAGGTCTCAATTCAAAGCAAATATTTTCTACTTTTATAAATAATATGAAAATAATACATTAATAAAACGAGTTTTTCATTGTTTAAATGCAATTAGCAATGAATTAAATGTTTAATTTTTTTTGGGTAAATTTTAAACAAATGTGGTTTTTTAACAAAGGGTTGGTTTAAGAAAAAATCTTGTAGGACAAAAAGTGTTTTTTTACCATAACCAAAAGTCTTTGACTCAAGGGAGATTCACCAGGGAATTGTAAAATTGCTCAAATATACAATTAAAATATAATTATTACTACACATGTATTGTAATACGCAGGTGCTAATACTGATCCAAACTTTAGACCACAACTGACTTCTTATGATTACGATGCTCCTTTGACGGAAGCTGCAGACGTGACACCAAAGTATTTTGCAATGAGAGATGTTATTAAAAGTGTAAGTAAATGTATGTATTTGCAAAAGTTTTCTTCATATGTGACGCTCCACGAGAAAAGGGACCTTATGACTTACAGACGAGTTTTGCAGGAAAGGCATTTAAAGTGGAACCACTCTCATTGGTCAAGACGTTCCATTGAAAGTCAGCCCCACTACTCACAACACATTGATAGTTATCCATGTTACACGAAGCGCACGAGTTGTTCGTACATAACCTGTGTAGTTGTATTAGAAAGTAGAGGGGCTGATTTTCTAAACATCCGGGTGTAAACACTCAAAAGGTTCATTTTTAAACATTGATAACAAAAAAACCTATAAGTAAAAATTATTTTTGCCTTTTGCATATGAAAGAGCAACTCAAAAAGTACAGAATGATATAAATAACTCAAAATTAATTTTTTTGCAGCTAAGGTCCCTTTTCTCGTGGAGCGTCACATATTTTGTTTGAAACTTTATATTTAGTTTGATATATAAATTTTTATAAAGTGTTCTTTTCAGTTTCTCAAGGCTTATTGATTTTTTATTTCATTATCGTATAATTAAATGTGGACGTCCACATGAAAAGGGCACTATTGAAGTTATCTATATAAGCGTATTTCTGGCAAAATTTGGAAAATTTTGAGTCGTCTTGGAATTTTTTTGGTTAAAAATTCGCCGAGTTACAACTAATAAATTGTTGTATCTCTGGTTCTTCTTGAAAGTTATTCAGATCAGAATCGTTTCCAGTTCAGGGCACCTTGAAGATAAAAAACCAACAGGTTTTAAATTTTCAAAACTATCCCCCCCCCTCTTAGTTTTGAAAATACGAAAAATCGACAATATGGGCCCTTTTTTAAAAAGGAGACGCATGCATTTCCCCTAAACGCCAAGTCGTCGAATGTTCAAATAGTCGAATATACTTTATCACTTTAATCACTTTTTATCTCTCCTTCTGTATAAATCTTTTCAATAACGACACGAAACTAAATTAACAAATTAGATTTAGTTTCGTGTCGACTCAAAACAAAAGATTGAAAATAGTACATTATGCAACAAGGGAGGTAAGTCCGAGTTTTTCAATATTGTGCTAGGTCATAAACTCGGACTTATCTCCTTTGTTGCATACCTTGCTTTATACAACAAAGGCGTATTTTGGTCACTTTATCTACTTGTACAGGCGCGTACCAAGTTCTCCCATATAACCCAGCTGGTCAATAAAGTAACCATTATAGCCCTAGGGAGATAAAGGATACTTTATTGACCTGTGAGCGGTCAATAATGTACCCTTTATCTCCCTAGGGCTATAATGGTTTCTTTATTGACCAGCTGGGTTATAAGGTAAAACTTGGTACGCGCCTGTACAAGTAGATAAAGTGACTATAATACGCCCGAGTTGTATAAACATAATTATTTAGTGTCAATCACAGAAAAATTGTTTCCCGTGACTTACGTAACTATAAGCAACGTAAGTAATTAATTACGTTACTATAGTAACTTACATAATTAAAGGAAGTTACGTATGTCTTTCTATCCCCAAAATTCTATATGTCTTTCCAACTTTTTACTTCCAGTAGGGCTATTATGAAAAAATTAACACAATATCCAAATTTTCAGGCTGGAGTCCCATGATAGCGTTTTGCGTTGCGTTTTGTAACTAAGCTATAAGTGTGAGAGAGATACAGATATATGTTTGCTCTATTTGCACTCATGGCCTAGTTACAAAACGCAACGCAAAACACTACCATGGGACTCCAGCCTCATTTCGATAATTAGGTACAAAAAAAAGACTCCAACATCAATATCTCTGGTTCTTCTGAAAAGTTATTCAGATAAGAATTATTGTTTACAGTCCATCAGGACACGTTAAAGGCCAACGCAGAATAGATCTGTAACCGGAACCGCAATCGTAAGCGTAACCGTAAGAATGAGTTAAAGAAGGATAGGTATATTGTTTATCCTTCTCTAACTCATTCTTACGCTTACGGTTACGATTGCGGTTCCGGTTACAGATCTATTCTGCGTTGGCCTTCAAGATGAAAAATCAACAGGTTTTAAGTTTTTCCACACCTCCATTTTTAAAATATGGATTACTTTTGCAAATGGCCGACAAAATGGTCCCTTTTTATTTTTCTCTCTTCTCTCTCTCTCTATCTTAAAAAAGACATGGAGTGGAAACGTCGAATGTATCGAAAAGTATCAAAGTAAAGAATGGGCAATGAGGATGTAAAATCTTAATAGAAGGGTGTTTTCAAAATTGTTTGGACATGTGAAGGTGGCGCTGCAGTCGTATGTTATTTAAAAAGAGCGCGAATATATAAATTTTATTTTTGTTAAGAGAAAGTACTCATAATAAATCTTATTTTGCATTGTCGAAAAAAACGTCAACATTTCAAATATAAATAAGCAAATTATTAACTGAAAAAATTTGAATATTATTATTAATGAAATAATGGACTTGGACAATGGACATATAAAAACTAGCACCGTAGACGGCCGCTTGCGGCCGTCGGAGGAGCTAGTTTTTCTAAAGAAACAATGAAATCAAACAGTTAAATTATCTATAAATTAATGGAAACCGCATGATTCGACTTGTCAAAACATGTAGATTGATGATAAAAAATTTTTTAAAATTAAGATTTTGCTCCAAAATTACTAAATTGAAAAAATCTCGAAAACAAGAACCGACAATATGTGACCGGGTCTGAGAAAAGGGACCTACTTACCAAAAAATCGATTTTTTTATGATGGTTTCTTATAGTTTAAGGTCCTAGAAATACAATGCAATTAGTCCCGATTGTTAAAAAAAATTTTTTGCAATTGTTTAAACCAAAAAAAAAAATTTTTTTTAAATTTTTTTTATGAAAATATACAACTAATTTTAAGACAAAAATTACTCTTGGTTGTCAAAGTGTCAAGAATATTTCCCCTAAATCTTAAATTGAATGCCTAAACCATTTACAAAAAATTCGACTTAATTCCTCAAAGATAATCCCCAAGTATACCCGTCATCGGCAACCTGGTCGTGCAAGTCAAAAAAAAAAACTATGGATTATTGTAGAGTTCAGAATTATTCATTATTGTATCAGTTCTGAACTTGCATAAAAAATTTCAGACCTCTGGGACATCCAAAAGTCTTTTAAATTAATTTTGAAAATTCCATAATTTGACTTTTGCAAAGTAAACTGTTTATAACAATTACAGGGTTGTTTGAACAATTATTTAACCATAAAAATCGGATTCAGCATAAAAAAATACATAAAGAACACTCATCATGTTAATTTAAATGTAAAATGTTTCAAGAAATCCAATTTATTTGGATAGAAAACTTTAAACGCGTTTTTCTCGAAAAGTTAATTTTGGTAAGTGGTCCCTTTTCTCAGACCCGGTCACATATGAGCCCTTTTCATGTGGACGTTCACAAATAGTCTTAAAAATTTTTGTAGATTTTTAACTTGCTTGTTCAGATGCAAAGAAAAGCTCGGGATGAGGGGGAAAGTAAGATCGTGTTGTTACTTTCTGGGCACAGGAAATTTATACAGCTGCGGTGAAAGTCATTACGCCAATGATATAAGAATTATTATAATTTTATTTAAACACTTTGGAATAAATAATTTTCATGTTTTCTAAATTAAAAATGTGGGGTTATAATTTTTAAATATTTTAAAAGTTTGTAGGTATAATATAAATTTGTTTGTTTTAGTACATGCCCTTGGAAGATTTGCCTATTCCTGCTGGAAATAAAAAGAAAAATTATGGTATTACTGTTCTGGAATCCGTGATAAATCTTTTTGATCCTGTCGCAAAATCTTTATTCGGCACAATAGTTGTACAAACCAATAAAATTCCAAATTTTGAGGAATTACAAATTCTGCCCTTGCAGTTGGTTCTATTCGAAACACAGTTGCCCTTAAAAAACGAAACATCCACAATTTTAAAGACACATGTACACGACAGATGTTATGTTTACATAAATCGTCAGTTAACTGGAATATTAAGTCGCATGGACAGAAAATTCGATTTGACTATACATAACCCCTATGGGAAACATTTAACACTACTTGTTTCAAATGAAGGACATGTAAATTACGGAGAAAACATTAAGGACTATAAGGTATTGATCAAGTAAATAGTTTCTTTTCAAATAACTTCTTTTTTAATACCGTAAACTGGGGCTATTAGGAACAAAATTCTGTTTTCGGGTGGAGTTGATGCTATCGGCGCCGTTTATCGATAAATTGTGTTACTTGCTTTTGAAAAATTGTTGCTGCGGTAACTGGCAACACTTTTCAATGCAATAATTGTGATTATTAAATATTTTGTGAACAATAGTAGGTTGCAAGTGACTTAATGTGTTTTAGTGAAGTTTCAAACGTGGAAAACATTTGATTGCTGATGTACGTTGTTTCATTTTTAACATCTCAAAGTGATTGTTTTTTATTGATAGGATTTCTTATGGTAAACTTTATTGAGTTCACTAAGTAATAAGTACGTTTATTTTGTATTTACAGTAAGATTTTAGAAACAAAAACCAAAATTCACAAACGGCGGGTATATAAAAAACACAATTATTTCTTCCGAATTGTTAAAGTGTGTTGCAAAACGTAAGTTTTTCGTAATTTCTTTTGTTTTTTATCACCTAATTTGGTTTTTAGTGTTCAAAGATGGTTCGAAATTGTAAATTTACAAAGAGTGTTGGTACCGACAAGTCGCAAAAAGAGACTTAGTGATTCCATCATCGACCTCTACTATGATACCAGCAACGTTTAAAACACACATTAGTAGTATAGCTAGGCCGGTTCTGGATAAAATCGGTAATGTAGATTCCTACTTACCGACCGCGAGGGTAAGTTACCGACCGTTGGTAGGGTATATGTGGGTAAGTTACCGACCGTTGGTGGGGTATAAGTTTCTGTCGTTAGATGGCGTTTCTTAGAAGGGTATAATTTGCATATATTTAAATTAGTTAACCCTTTTAATTTGCATATATTCAAGTTAGTTAACCCTTTTAATTTCCATATATTTAAATATGTGGTAAAGTTACTATGCGTTGGTAGGGTACCTGATTTGCATATATTTAAATTAGTTAACCCTTTTAATTTGCATATATTTAAATATATAGAAAAGTTACAGAGCGTTGGTGGGGTATCTGATTTGCATATGTAAATTAGTTAACCCTTTTAATTTGCATACGTTTTCTATTGTTTATTATTTAACTTTCATTGTTAACCCTTTTAGTTTATGGAAATTCCACCCACTATCCACCCTTTTGGACGTAGAATATGCAAATACCACCCCCTCCCACCACCCACTCACCTATGTATTAGTTAACCATCCCCCACCCACCCACTTTTTTTCTTTATATATATATTTTCAATATTACCACCCACCACCACCCACTTAGTATAAACCAGAAATTTCAAAAATCGTATAGAGAAGCGCGAGGGATTAAGCGTTCGCGAGATACCGCGCAGGCGTTGTGGGTAGTGGGAGTGGGTGGTGGTAAGGCCCAGTGCGCAGCAAATGTGCGCGTACGGTTACCGCGTTGAGTGAGTGAAAGTTTCATGCGTCAGACCTGTCTACCTGACTCTTGCAGCATGCTTCACTGGTACTACAGCACCATGGGGATAAATGTATTGTCTAAATATATGTAAGCAAGTTTCAACTTGTCTTTTTCTAAGATAACAATAGTATTTTTTGAATATCTTTAAACAAGTTTCAACCTGCATCTTGAATAGAATAAAGACATTGTCTAAAAAACCTTCAGACAGGTTTTAACTTGCCTGTAAATTTTGCAGCTACCTGTTAACCCCATCATAAAAATAGATATTTCAACCTGCATCTTGAATAGAATAAAGACATTGTATAAGAAACCTTCAGACAGATTTTAACATGCCTATAAATTTTGCAGCTACCTATGAACCCTATCATAAAAATAAATGTTTTAACCTGCATCTTAAATAGAATAAAGACATTGTCTAAGAAACCTTTGGACAGATTTTAACATACCTATAAATTTTACAGCTACCTGTGAACCCTATCATAAAAATAGTTGAAACTTTCTAATTTTTTTTACAAAGTTTAAATATATAGGGGAGGGTTCGAAAAAGAAATAGAAAATTTTTAAACTCTCTTTTCCTCTTCAAGCTGTGTGCGGAACAAACATTTTGTAGCTACCTGTGAGCCCTATCATAAAAATAGTTGAAACTTTCTAATTTTTCACAATCTTTAAATATGTTGGGGGAAGTAAATTTTTTAGAAATTCTTCCGGATATACCTTAAGTCTACGTATCATTGTGAAAACTGTGCTCTTCATGAGAAACTGTTCTTTTCAATTTTACAGCTACCTGTGAACCCTATCATAAAAATATTTGAAACTTTCAAAAATTTTTTTTACAGACTTTAAATATGTTGGTGGGTGGTTGGGGTGGGGTGGGGGTAATTTTTTGGAAATTTTTCCGGATATGCTTTGAGTCTACCTATCATTGTGAAAACTGTTCTCTTCGTGAAAACTGTTCTTTTCGTTAAAAGTGTTCTCGTAGTGAAAATAGTAGTTCCAGCGTAAAATATATTGAAGAATATTATTAAAAACTAATTAATATTATTAAAACTGTTCTCTTCGTGAAAACTATTCTTTTCATTAAAAGTGTTCTTGTAGTGAAAATAGTAGTTCCAGTGTAAAATATATTGAAGAATATTATTTTCATAATAAAAAGATAGTGAAGATTATTATTTTTACAATAAAACAATAAGAATCAATTGATATTATAACATGGTACGTATTTTTGTTTAATATTTTGAAATCAAATTTAAAAAGTTAATATATGTTTTATTTTAATAATAATACAAATATTGTTTATTCACAGAAAATTATATTCAAACCTGGAGGTGTTACAGTTTTTAAAATGTTTGAGGATCCTAGGAAAAATACCCTTGAAAGAATATGCAACTTAAAAACAATTGATCCGGAGGTTTGGAAAAAAAATAAAGAAGAAGATCCCTGGAAACAGATTCAGTGGAAGACGTTTGTCCAAGGGTTTCATCAACTCACTTTTTTATGTAAGTATTTTAAACTATGTATGTATTATATTATCAATTTTTTTTAAATTATTAACACGGAATTTATTATTATCATGTTTCAGATTAGAAGGTTTCTTTACAACAATCAGCAGATCAACGCCTGCAAGGTTCTCTTTCCTTCTCGCATTAACGTCACGGAAGAAGTAGACTTAGCGGTGGACAACATTTTTTTCTTTTGCTTCTTTGTTTCAGCTTCTGCTTCTTTGTTTCAGTATATATATTTTTTTTTATTAAGTTATCATGGCTCAACGAAAATCCAACAATCATATAGTCAAGCCATACGCAAGAGTAGTCGAAAGAGTAGATGAAAGAGTAGAGGGAAGAGTATTATCATCTCAAGACAGCGTTGATGAAATTTGTGAGGTCTCACAAACTTTCATTGACAAAATCCAGGTTGAATTGAGATCTATTGTATCTAAAGAAGTCAATGCTCGTTTGAAAATAGCTTCTGAGTGGCATAAAAAGTGTAAGGCACACTTTGCTATATTATCAAAGTTCGCTAAACGTTACAAAATTCAGGGTTCTCATAATAATAAAAGAATTAATAGTTTGCTAAAACAACTTAAATTTTATGAAGGCCAGTTAGATAATATTATAGAAATTGTACAAACTAACAAACATGGAGCTGGATTAGATAACTCAAATGAAAAAATTAAATGGGTAGTTACTAACAGGGCTTTTAACAATAGACTTCAAGATGGAAGTATTATGAATATTTCACATTTAGATGTCAATGAGTTCTTAGATGATGCTTATTCAGTTTTTAAAGATCAGGTAGAACGAGCATTAAGAGATGGTCCATTAAAAGTATACACAGTTTTTGTTGCTATGTATAAGCAAGTTCTACCTGATAATACTACAGTTTTTGATACAAAAACCTTCATTGCTAGTACGAAAGAAATTTTTCCTACAACTCCTTTAGATGTTTTGTATAATGAAAATTTTAAACAAGTAACGCTTCGCCTTTGTAAAGATTTTGAAGAAAAAGATTCCAATTGGCGACTTGATTCAATTCAAAGATTAGATGTAAATTTTAATAGATACAATCCCATGAAGGCTGGCTCTTTTATAGATTTACCTCAGTTTATTCAACGAAAAAAAGCTTGCATTAATGTTCGGAACAATGATAATGAATGCTTCAAGTGGTCGATACTTCCCGCGCTCTATCCACCTCATAGTAATCCCAATTATATTAAAAATTATATACAATATAAAAATGTTTTAAATTTTAAGGGAATTAACTTCCCCGTTTCTGTTTCTAATATTTCAAAATTTGAAAAACAAAACCCTATTTCTATTAATGTATATGGTCTTGAAATTCCTAAAGGAAACAAACGTTCAAAGAATGATGAATTTAATGTAGTTCCACTACATATAACTTCAATCAAAAAAGAAAAGCATGTTAATCTTTTATTAATTCAAGACAATTACAATAATCATGAGGTGGATAAAGCAAAAACTAAGTATCATTATGTTTGGATTAGAAATTTATCACGACTTGTTAGCTCTCAGTTATCACAAAAGGAACATAAGAAGTATATTTGCGATCGCTGTTTGCATTATTTTCATAGTCAAGATAAACTTTCTACACATACTTTAACTTGTTCCCTTTTAAATAAAACGAAAATTATTTTACCACAACCAGAAAAAAATAAACTCGAATTTAAAAATATTTTAAATAAGGAGCGTGCTCCATTTATCATATATGCAGACTGCGAAAGCTTATTACTTCCTAAAACACATTCTTCATCTGTGGGAGGTAATACAGAAATTATTCAAAACCATAAACTTTTAAGTATTGGATATTATCTCAAATGTAGTGAACAAAGATGTAACAATACAAAATCCATCTACAAAGCATCTCCCATTGATGAAGAAAATGCAGCGAAATGGTTTGCTCGTGAATTGAAACAAGTTGCTGAGAGACTTGAGCCTATATTTAAAACTATCATTCCGATGGAAGTTTTAAGTGATAAGCAAGAGTATTTTTTTCAAATAATTAATGAATGTCACATTTGTAAAAAATTTATTAGTCAGGGAGATACTAAGGTTAGAGACCAGTTATTAACACGCAAAGGAATTTTTCCATATGAGTATTTAGACAATAGATCGAAATTAAACGAGACACAACTACCGCCAAAAGAGAAATTTTACAGTACCCTTAATGATTCTCATGTAAGTGATGAAGATTATCGTCATGCACAAAGGGTTTGGTCTGCTTTTAATTGTCAATATCTCTACGAGTATGTATATTTGTACATGAAAACTGATATTTTACTACTCGCAGATGTTTTTGAGAATTTCAGAGACCAATGTCTTAAAGCATATGAATTAGATCCAGCTTATTATTATACAACACCTGGACTTAGTTGGGATGCCATGTTAAAATATACAGATGTAAAGTTGGAACTTCTTACAGATATTGATATGGTTATGTTTGTTGAAAGTGGCATTAGAGGGGGGATAAGCCAATGTTCAAACAGATATGCTCATGCCAATAATCTGTATATGAAAAATTATAATCAAAACGAAGATTCATCTTACATCGTATATTTGGATGCTAATAACCTTTATGGTTGGGCTATGATTCAAGCACTTCCCTATGGTGGTTTTGAGTGGGTAAAAGACGTAGATAGGTCTTTTAACTTTAATATCGGTAATGATTCAGATTTTGGTTATATATTAGAAGTTGATTTAGAATATCCGCATTATTTACATGAAAGTCATAGTGACTTACCATTTTGTCCAGAACACTCAAAGCCACCTGGATCGAAACAAGAGAAATTGCTCACTACCCTCCTACCAAAACAAAAGTATATTCTCCATTATCGTGCACTTAAACAAGCAATAGAGAGTGGTCTTAAACTTACTCAAATTCATCGAGTTTTAAAATTTGAACAATCTCCATGGTTGAAGGAGTATATCGATTTTAATACCAAGATGCGAACTGATGCCAAAAATGAGTTTGAAAAAAATCTTTTCAAACTCATGAACAATGCAGTTTATGGCAAGACAATGGAGAATGTACGAAAACGAGTTGATGTAAAACTTGTAACAAAATGGGAGGGTAGGTATGGAGCAGAGGCTCTTATTTCAAAACCAAACTTCCACACACGAGCTATTTTCAATGAAAACTTGGTTGCTGTGGAGCTGAACAAAACTGAAGTGCTCATGAACAAACCCATCTATATTGGACTTAGCGTTTTGGATATATCTAAAACATTGATACATTTTTATTTTCATTATAAATATATGAGAAACAAGTATGGTAAAAATTGTAAATTGCTCTACACTGATACTGACAGCCTTATTTATAAAATTAAATGTACAGATATCTACTCTGATATGAAAGCAGATATTTGTAAATTTGATACATCTGACTATCCTGCTGATAATATATATGGAATTCCGCAAGCTAACAAAAAAGTCTTAGGACTCATAAAAGATGAGTGTAATGGACGAATAATAACAGAATTTGTTGGCTTACGAAGTAAAATGTATAGTATTCGTGTAGATGGAGAAGATTTTATGAAAAAAGCAAAAGGTGTCAAGACGGTAGTTGTGAAAAAATCTATTTCTTTCGATGATTACATGTACTGTCTAAAGAACATTAAAATACAAACTAGAGTACAATATTCTATAAGATCAAAACTCCACAATGTATATACACTAAAACAAACAAAGATAGCATTGAGTCCTTATGACGATAAAAGATATTTATTAGAAAACAGTACAGACACTCTTGCTTGGGGACATTATAAAATCAAAAACGATGAAAATGATTGTGATAATAATGATGTTGTGATGTTAGAAGTTTAAATATTTATTGTTTCATATATTCTACGTATTTATATATTAGATGTTATATTGATTTATATTATAGTATTATAGTATTATATATATATATTGTAAAAGATTGGATGGGTGAAATATGAAGATTATTAATAAACCAAAAATTTGTTACCAATTTTATGTCTACTTTATTTATTTAATAAAACCTTATACAATTAGCTTACATATTATTCAATATTATATTAACTTAATATTAAATTAAATTTAAATAGTAATACTGATTTTATAACTCACACAAGTAAAAATAAATTCTTAAACCATTTCTAAAAATTTCTAAAAGTTAACTTTAACTTTTCTAAATGTTAACTTTAACTTTTCTAAAAGTTAACTTTAACTTTTCTAAAAGTTAACTTTAACTTTTCTAAAAGTTAACTTTAATTTTTCTAAAAGTTAATAAACTATTACATGTCTGATTTTTTTATCCAACTATTATGTGAATTATCAAAACCTAACCATTTTACAAAGACTTCATCACGACGATTCTTGAGAACTTTTTCTATGAGATATATATCTGAATATTTCACTTTAGAAATTTCTTCTTCATAGAAACCACCTTCGATGGGTTGATCTTGATAATCTTTCAACTTATATGTTACTGGTTTTGTTGATTTAACTTGAGAGATGGTAAATATTTCAGTTGTCCAGTTTGGTGTATATCCTTTTTCAAAAATATGTTTATTCTTGCTTATTCGAACTCTATCACCAACTTTGAATTTTGCTCTTTTAGTTAAAATTTTCCTCTGTTTTGAGATGCGTTTCAATAATTCTTTTTCATCTTGTTTCCTGACATCCTTGGGTTTCATACCAATAGTTCGATGTTTCTGGTTGTTATACTTTGAAATTAGAGATGGTAATATATCTTCCCATTTATAATTTCCTCTTAAATTGAACTGCGGCCACATCATATTTTTAAGTGTTCGGTTAAATCTTGCAATTATTGAAGCCTTTAAATTACTATATGTTGAATACAATTTAATTTTATATGATTTCATTAAATTCTCGAATATTAAATTATAAAATTCTTTGCCTCTATCAGTATGTAAATTTTTTGGTATACGTCCATCTTTGAGTATAGATTTCATAGCAGTAGAAACATCTTTCCCAGATTTACTTTTTACAGGTACTGCCCATGTATACTTGGAAAATATATCTATAACAGTAAGCATATATTTGAATCCTTTGTTAACTTTCGAATATGGTATCATTTCAACCAAATCTGCTTGCCATGTTTCATCCACACCACGCATTTGTACTTTACGACGTGGATAATTTCTTCTAGCTTGTCTATGTAATTCTGTGACAACTGTTAACTTTTTGTCATCCATTTTAAGGTATATATGAATACATCAATACTCAACACAATACTGATTCAAAATTTATATACATACACTTAATATATAATTTTACTTTCACGTAATTCTTCAATAATACTCATAATTTCATTGTTATGACTCGGATTTCCAGCTTGTCGTGATGCTATAAGTAATCGTAAACGATCAACAAGTTCATTTGGATCATCCCAGTAGATGTAGTCTGAATATGATTCTTTTTTCACCAACATAGATTGCGGTAATAAATTCTTTTTCTGTAAAGATTCTCCAGTTTTCTGATAAAGCTTTGCAATAACATTTGTATATTTAAAACTGTTGTTTATACGAATAGGTTTATTTGGACTATAATTCCTTCTATGTGCATTAGTAGCTTGTAATATTTCTTTATAGTTGACTAAATCATCTGAACTTATAGTATCTTTATTAGGTTTTTCTCTAAATAAAAGTTCTAGTAATCCATCTGTTTTAGTATATTTTTTCTTTCCACCTAAGTCTATCAGAGGACCATCAAAATTAATTTCTGTATTACCTATCATGAAACCTCTATCTTTAACTTTCCGCACTCCGTAAACCATATCCAAATATTGTTTTCTATTTTTATTCAATAATGTTATGAATTTATTTGTTAATTTGTCGGAATCTTGTTGTTGTTGTATATTATTCTGCTCATAAGACTCTTGAACTGTTAAATTATCATTTAACCTATCGTTTTGCTCATATATAACATCTTGGTACTCTTGATTTGATAAGTTATCAATTATATTTCTACTTTTTATATTTTCTAAATCTTCTACTTCAGATATAGGATCATCAAATGTATAGTTATTATACGCAGGTATATCAAATGGTTCATCGTCACTAACAGCAGTCTTGAATGTTGTTTCAAAGTCTTCTTCTTCTTCTTCTTCTTCTTCCATTTTTATTTTTTTTGATACATTTTCACTCTTGATTAGATTATAATTTCTATTCACCAATTTCTCCAATGGAGTAACTAATGGTTGAAAAGTTTCTTTCAATATATTTTCTGCAGTCTCTCTACCACTTTTAAGTATACGATGTTTCTTGCGTATAGCATCACTTGCTTTTGCTATTTCATGAAGCGTTTCTCGTTCTTTCCGAAACATGTTTATATATTGATGTCTAAAATTATACTAATGAAAGTTGTAAACCAATAGATACTTATAACTGAATAAAGCAATCGAAACCTTTTCTATATCTTCCTTCATTTAAATTTCGGTCTTTGTCTATAACAACAAACCCATATCTATCAGAATTCCAACATGTTGAGCATAAATCACGAAATTGATTGTAAGTCATATCTGTATTTACATGATCGTTATAAACATGCTTAAGGTTTCTCTCATCTTGTTTAAAAAGTACTAGTAAGTTAATATTATCTCTAACAAGATGTTTGGGAATGTGGGCATATGTCTGACATAGATAGAAACTGTCAACGTTGACATGCCTACCCATGCAAAAAATGCTCTTACATTGTCTTGCTTCTCGCAAGCAATATCATCAAAAATAAATACTGAATTTGGTTTAGCGTCTTTAGGTGAAACCACTTCTTCATGTTCTCTAAATGGAAAGTAACCATCAACTTTACTGAGAACTTTTTCTAAAAATTGATATTTTGGTTGTTGTAAAGACTTTGAATATAAATATATATTTTCAAAGCTTAAACCATTCGGATGTATGATTAAAGACAAAAGAGCATTTGTCTTTCCAGCAATTTGATGGTCCACAAAAAGCTGCACGAATGCTGTTTGAAAATAAACATCCATGACGTTTTACACCATCATCCTTGTTTGGAAGAAGGTTATCAACATTCACTATTGGGAGTTGAACATCTTGTACATTAAACCGCATCTTGAAATCGACTGAAGGTATAGGTATAAATATAGCGTTTATATAGCTGTATCCAATCAGTTAGTTGTGAACCACAGTCGAGTGAGGAATGATTACTCATGATAAAGTGAAAAAGAATAATAAAAAAATTTCTTGTCATGGTCAAGGTTTTCTCAATACTATAATCAATAAATTACCATTCGAGTTTCATTTCCGGGTTATCATATTGTGGACCTGGTACGAAGTTAGCAAAACGTCTTGCACGTGGTGATTCTGGTATAAACCCTTTTAGATGCAGCTTGTAAAGATCATGATATAGCTTATTCAAAAGATAAAGACGTGGCTATAAGAAATTCTGCAGATAAAATACTTGCTGAGAAGGCGTGGGAACGGGTTGTTTCTAAAGACGCTAAATTAAGTGAAAAAGCAGTTGCATTAGCTGTAACTAATATAATGAAAGCCCAGGTCTAAATTTGGGATGGGGATAAAAGTTAATAAGAAATATAAAAAGATTAAGACAAAGAAATCAAAGAAGAAGAAGAAGAAGAGTATGAAGGTTTGTTTCTAAAAAACATGTTACTTTAAAGAAGATTGTTAATGCTGCTAAAAAGTCTATGAAATCTAATAACAACTCTTTAGATACAATTAGAACTGCTATGATGTGGTGCAAGAAAGGCTATAAAACAGTATGGCGGTAAATCTAAGATTATATCACCTCGAATTCTTCCTATAACCCTCAAAAGTTGGGGTATTTTACCATCTTGTACCAATTTTTGCTGGACTGAGTGCTTTAGGGGCGCTTAGTGGTTGGAATTAGCGGTATAGGTGAAAGCTGTTAATGAAGCTAATGTTGCTAAGAAAGAACTTCAGAAGCTCAACGACATAATCATACTATGGAATCCATTGCTTTAGGAAAAGGTCTATACATGAAACCATATCAACGGGGACTTGGCCTTTATATGCAAACCTTACAAAGGCAAAGGATTATATAATAAGAAAAAAAATATCAAAAACTAATATTGAAGCTACCTCACCGTGCAACTAAGTGATTATGATCTTCTAAAATATTCTAAAAGTTTAAACATACCATATTTTAGAGGAGTCTTTATGAGAAATATGAATTACCCCTAGGAGGGCCATTTCAATATGAATCAGCAATATAAATCTTGATAATAAAGAAGGTCCTGGAACTCCTTGGGTTGCATATAAAAGGTGAACAATGAAACCGATACTTTGACAGTTTTGGTAATCTTTCACCACCATTGCATCTCATTGTTTACTTAGGTGTTGGTAGCTATATAAATATAATCATGAAAGATATCAAAATTTGATACGTTTATATGCGGTCATTTGTGTCTTAAATTTCTGTGTAATCCACTTACAGTGAAGAATAACTTAGTCTATATAAGAATGTGTACCAATTTCAAGCTTCAGTATACAACTAAACACTCAACATGAATGATTCTATCACTCTCACGTTATCAGGGAAGTCTTCAACCCTTGAGGCTTCATACTTTCACCAATTGAACTATCATCTAACAAAATTATGTTCTTGGTCTTGTTGAACTCCTTACATTTAACTCAATTCCCAACATTGATAAGGGTCTAATACATTTATATAGATGGTTTCAATGTAGAAATACCTACAGGTAGTTATGAAATCGAAGATATTAGAAAGCATATTGAACATAGATAAGACGCACTGGTCTTGTTTAAAAATAATGGTTGATACAAATACATTACACTGTACAATTGCATCTATCGTGAAATTGACTTCAGAAAAGAAAATGGGTATAGGACAATTATTGGATTTTCTCCCAAGTATCTTGGAGCAAATACAGTTAATGTTTCTGATTGCAATTATATCTATAATGAAGGTGAATGCTATACGTGTTGAGTGTAATATTACAACAGGATCATATATTAATGGAAAGAAAGTACATACAATACATCAATTTTATCCTTCTGTTCCTACTGGATATAAAAGCATAGAAGTTCCAAATAATGTCATTTACTATCCATCACCGTAAAGACAATATGTAATATTCAGCTGCGTAAGTTGATCAGGACGGTAATTTAGTAAATTTAGAGGAGAGACAATAACAATACGTTTACATATAAATCAGTGGAATGGGAATTATTTACAATCAAAAAAGAAAAGTTGGTGGTAGTTATAAAAGTGAACCCAACATGTTAAAGAAAAGCAGTGTGAATGTAACTCGCAAGGTGGTTACACACTCAGAATCAAATTTTCTGAAGAAACTTGGTCTGCGAATCAGACTTAAAGAATAAAGCAGAAGCAGAAGAGAGGTGAAAAATTCTATCTATTCATTTTGTGTCGTTGTTATAAGAAAAATGGATGCAAATTCTCAGCATTCCAACTCAAGGTGAATTTCTGATGAATCTATAGCAAATTATGAAATTCATATCATCAACCATATGCATCATCATCTTTCAACAATAGTGATGAATTCGGATTATATAGTTCAGAAGCAGATTTATCTATTCACCGAGTAGCAGTTCCTTACATGTATTGGACGCTTGACAAAATGATGGGGAAATACTTTAACAAAATGTTTCTCTTATTAATAATGCTATAGCTTACTTATTTGATGAATTCGTTATGAATTAAATGGTATCGAGATTGATCGATGCGAAATATGTTGGTTATACTTCAACTATAAAAAAAACCTGGTTTCACTAACTCCTTCTCAACTTACCGTGTTGGAAATGCAGGGTCTTTGAATATTCTTCTTTGGATTTAAAAATGACTATAGAAACTGGTTATTTTAATGTAACAATTCCACTTAGTATGCTTTTCGGTTTTGCTGAAATTATAAGAAAAAAATGTTATGAATGCTAACATGAACTCATTTTGATAAGATCACGAAATGATTTAAATGCTGTTATTCAAAACAGAAATCTTGACAATAATGAAGAATTTAAAATTACAATTAATAAAATTGAATGGTTAGTACCATAATATTTTCCATCAGACATAATAAAATTAAATTATTAAAATTTATTGAGAAGGATCCATTAATTTCTATGAGTTTCCGTTCGCGTGGGAAATGTATGAGTATCCTTTACTTCCAGAAAGTTCGAAATTATGTGGCAACTCAAATCTTCAATCTCAATTAGAGAAACCACGATATGTAATTGTTGGATTTCAAACTGAAGAAAGAATAAACTAAAAATACCATCCTGTTCTTTGATCATTGTAATTTACAAATGTAAAACTCTTTTTTGAACTCACAATCTTACCCTTATGGAAATTAAATTTAAATTTTGATCAAAATCCGTATTCTTTATTACATGATATGTATTGCTAACTTTTCAATCTTCTTATAATGGAAAGATTCAGAAACCTACTTTGCTATTCATACTTTTAAATCAAAAGCACCTTTAATTGTTATTGAATTTGTTCGAAACAAATGAAGGTTTTAAAGCAGTCTTCAGTCGATGTAACGTTTAGAATTTGAGTCTAGAGAAAATATACCTGCTGATAACTTGCATAATGTCTCGTCATACATGATCGTATAGTTCCAGTATAAACCAATCAGTGGTATTATTACATAAATTGGTAAAGAAAGTGGAGAGGGA